>NC_081557.1:126301971-126332547 GCF_022355385.1 Mustela nigripes | reverse complement strand
CACACACACACACACACACACACACACACACACACACACACACACACACTTTCCATTCTCTGATTACCCCATTAGAGCAATGTCACAATTTGGACAGTTTTATATATTTGCTAATTCTATCTCATTATTCCCCTGCAGACAAGCTCTTCTTTCTCGAGCTTTCTGTCCTCCTGTTTCTATTTGCACTTGTTGTTCTAGGCCCCTGCTGCTGTTCTTTGTTATTCTGAGGAATTTCTTTGTCTCTCTCCTCTGTTAGAGCCTCTGTTTTACTGCATCCTACATTTTTTCTTTTTTGGTTAACCAACTCATTTTACTTGAGTTAATTTCTTTTGTCCCCAAAACTCATCTTGGGTTTGTCTTTTCTTTTTGGCATTTATAGAAGTCATTTGTCTTATTTGGGAATAGGAGGAAAGTAGTAGTGAATGTTTGGGCAACCTTCTCCAGCTTGGAAAACAAAGCTTTCTCTTCCCTTCCATGGGTGGGAGATGTGGAAATCTATTTCTGGAGAAAGGTCTTCTAGCTTTTGAGGAAAAGAAACCAATGCTATGGGATCCTGGTTTAATGGATGATCTTGGCTCTACCTATTAACTCCGTATAGCTACTGTGTTAAAAAAAGAGAAAAGTTAACTTTTTTGGTAGTGGCAACAGGAGAAGGGGGACATAGGTTTAACTCGGAGAGGTTGAGGATGGAAGCAATACCGTATATGGGAATGTAGAGATGAACACACGGGCTAGGAGAGAAGGGTCACTTCCAGAGAAGTTCAAAGTCACACCGTTGATGGGCCAGGTATTTGCTGGGAATTTTGTATTACTGCCTTCAAGTATCCTGCCAATAGATCATACAGTACTGTGGGTGTGGAAGGAGTAACCACCTAAGTTTCCTTTCCTTGGCTCTATAGCAAATAGAGGAAGCTACTCTCTTACCTGCACCCTACCTTTGCCTCCAGGACAACTATAAGACCAAAGGAATCCTTGGATACCTAGTGTGGAGGTTTGTGAGTTGAACTGAGCATACTTGAGCATCTCAAACTAGAACAATAGAAGTGGATATTTAAACCATACACAACAGTAGGGTCAAAATTGAAGCAATCTAAAATGTGTATTTCTTTAACTGCTTCATGTTCCTTTGGAGCTACTTAAATTCCTGTTGATTGCAGAAAATAATTATTTAAAGCTTATTATTAGAAGATAGTTTCATCTTTTCTAGTTTATAGTTTCATTTTTATGGTTGTATATGTTTCAGCGATTTGAAATTCGTAAGATAAGCCCCACCAGAGTTGTTTCTCTTCTGAAGAGTCTTCCTTCCTTTTCCTTATGCCAAAGATGGCAGCTAGGTGCCAGGAGGAGCTTGTTTATCCTCATAGTTTTGGAAAGTGTTCCTTGACCAAGTGATACCATTTTCTGTTCTTCTGCTGATCATCAGCTGAGATACATACTCAGTGAGTGACTTTTATCCTTATTGCATCCACTGCTGTAATGTCCAGTCTTGCTCTGAACTGGCTGTCTGCCTTACCCTGTCTAGCCTGTGGACTTTGGTGTCATCTCACCTTTCTCTATAGTAACTCAATGGCAAACTCTCCGGCTCTTGACTCTTGGTTCCAGGGGCAAGTCCAGGAATACCTATATCTTTTCCACATTGCATGGGAAAGTATGGGAGGCTTGAGGATAGCTAATACAATTCTCCCCAACAACTCGTGCTTATTTCTCAGCAGCTGCAGACACCCATGCTGGTTTAGGTCAGCAAACGCTCTATGAGATGGTCTGCTCATGTGTTCCAAATAGAAACTGCAGTGTGCAATACAAGCCTCTTTCTACACAGGGCACAATTTACCAGTCTGAAACTTGTCTCTATTCTCTACCTGATTTCTGTTTCCACAATCAACTCTTCAACTGGCTAAATCTTAGGGGTATGGGGTGTGAGTTCTGAAACCCAAGGGAACCTAGGTGGGATGTACATATTGTTCCTTCTTAATCAAGCTTTCCCACTGCTCAGTAGAAAAGCATGTATTTTTCCTAATCTGGTGCAATCTTATCATCTTCCCTGGGGACTTTTGTTTCGGGTGGTATCTGCCATTCCCTTCCCTTGGGTGATTAAGCCTTAATGGTGGAAGGAGATTTTAGGAAAAATAATTCTGGATTACTGAAGAGGAAAATGTTCAGGGAAGCAGTGATTTCTCTCATTACCTCTTTGAAAATGATTTTTGTCATTACTTCTTTTAAACCCACTCTATAGGTCCTGTCCTATGCCTGTTCTTTTGAAATTTTGGGCCAATCCCATACTTTTTTGGGCCACTCTTCAATAGTTATAAAGCCCTTTCTTCACAAGAACAGTCTTATATCAACAGTAAAAATGTGCACGCCAATGTAATAATCAAAGCCTCATCCGTTTATCTAATTGTCATATAGGTTTTGGCTCAAAAATCACCTCACAGAAAGACTTTCTTTGACCATCCTTTATTTATTTTATTTATTTTTATTTATTTATTTATTTATTTTTGGCTGCTAAGCTTTATTTCAGAACGATTACAAGATGAAATGTCTATAGCTTCCCCCAAGCCATAGGCTTGGTTTTTCTTTGTGTTGACATTTCTTCTGTAGGTTGGAGAAAATAAAAATAGCACTTTAGAGAAGACCAAGAATAACAAAAATATTAATGACAAATAATTTCCTCTGAATTTCACTGGGATCTGAAAAAAAGCACTGATGAGCAGTATGGAGACCAGAGCTTTGGCATTTGACACACCTTTTTAAAAGTATGACTCAGTGTACTAACTGTGAGAAGCTTACTCAAAATTTATCCTTTAAAGATGAGTATATACTCATCTGTCAAGGTAGAATAATACTGTTAATATTTAGAGTTGTTTTTTTTTTTAAATTTTTAATTTTTTATAAACATATATTTTTATCCCCAGGGTACAGGTCTGTGAATCACCAGGTTTACACACTTCACAGCACTCACCAAATCACATACCCTCCCCAATGTCCATAATCCCACCCCCTTCTCCCAAACCCCCTCCCCCCGGCAACCCTCAGTTTGTTTTGTGAGATTAAGAGTCACTTATGGTTTGTCTCCCTCCCAATCCCATCTTGTTTCATTTCTTCTTCTTCTACCCACTTAAGCCTCCATGTTGTATCACCACTTCCTCATATCAGGGAGATCATATGATAGTTGTCTTTCTCTGCTTGACTTATTTCGCTAAGCATGATACGCTCTAGTTCCATCCACGTTGTTGCAAATGGCAAGATTTCATATCTTTTGATGGCTGCATAGTATTCCATTGTGTATATATACCACATCTTCTTGATCCATTCATCTGTTGATGGACATCTAGGTTCTTTCCATAGTTTGGCTATTGTGGACATTGCTGCTATAAACATTCGGGTGCATGTGTCCCTTTGGATCACTACATTTGTATCTTTAGGGTAAATACCCAATAGTGCAATTGCTGGGTCATAGGGCAGTTCTATTTTCAACATTTTGAGGAACCTCCATGCTGTTTTCCAGAGTGGCTGCACCAGCTTGCATTCCCACCAACAGTGTAGGAGGGTTCCCCTTTCTCCGCATCCTCGCCAGCATCTGTCATTTCCTGACTTGTTGATTTTAGCCATTCTGACTGGTGTGAGGTGATATCTCATTGTGATTTTGATTTGTATTTCCCTGATGCCGAGTGATATGGAGCACTTTTTCATGTGTCTGTTGGCCATCTGGATGTCTTCTTTGCAGAAATGTCTGTTCATGTCCTCTGCCCATTTCTTGATTGGATTATTTGTTCTTTGGGTGTTGAGTTTGCTAAGTTCTTTATAGATTCTGGACACTAGTCCTTTATCTGATATGTCGTTTGCAAATATCTTCTCCCATTCTGTCAGTTGTCTTTTGATTTTGTTAACTGTTTCCTTTGCTGTGCAAAAGCTTTTGATCTTGATGAAATCCCAGTAGTTCATTTTTTCCCTTGCTTCCCTTGCCTTTTGCGTTGTTCCTAGGAAGATGTTGCTGCGGCAGAGGTCGAAGAGGTTGCTGCCCGTGTTCTCCTCAAGGATTTTGATGGATTCCTTTCGTACATTGAGGTCCTTCATCCATTTTGAGTCTATTTTTGTGTGTGGTGTAAGGGAATGGTCCAATTTCATTTTTCTGCATGTGGCTGTCCAATTTTCCCAGCACCATTTATTGAAAAGGCTGTCTTTTTTCCATTGGACATTCTTTCCTGCTTTGTCGAAGATTAGTTGACCATAGATTTGAGGGTCTATTTCTGGGCTCTCTATTCTGTTCCATTGATCTATGTGTCTGTTTTTGTGCCAGTACCATGCTGTCTTGATGATGACAGCTTTGTAATAGAGCCTGAAGTCCGGAATTGTGATACCACCAACGTTGGCTTTCTTTTTCAATATCCCTTTGGCTATTCGAGGTCTTTTCTGGTTCCATATAAATTTTAGCATTATTTGTTCCATTTCTTTGAAAAAGATGGATGGTACTTTGATAGGAATTGCATTAAATGTGTAGATTGCTTTAGGTAGCATAGACATTTTCACAATATTTATTCTTCCAATCCAGGAGCATGGAACATTTTTCCATTTCTTTGTGTCTTCCTCAATTTCTTTCATGAGTACTTTATAGTTTTCTGAGTATAGATTCTGTGTCTCTTTGGTTAGGTTTATTCCTAGGTATCTTATGGTTTTGGATGCAATTGTAAATGGCATTGACTCCTTATTATCTCTTTCTTCTGTCTTGCTGTTGGTGTAGAGAAATGCAACTGATTTCTGTGCATTGATTTTATATCCTGACACTTTACTGAATTCCTGTATAAGTTCTAGCAGTTTTGGAGTGGAGTCTTTTGGGTTTTCCACATATAGTATCATATCATCTGCGAAGAGTGATAATTTGACTTCTTCTTTGCCGATTTGGATGCCTTTAATTTCCTTTTGTTGTCTGATTGCTGAGGCTAGGACCTCTAGTACGATGTTGAATAGCAGTGGTGATAATGGACATCCCTGCCGTGTTCCTGACCTTAGCGGAAAAGCTTTCAGTTTTTCTCCATTGAGAATGATATTTGCGGTGGGTTTTTCATAGATGGCTTTGATGATATGGAGGTATGTGCCCTCTATCCCTACACTTTGAAGAGTTTTGATCAGGAAGGGATGTTGTACTTTGTCAAATGCTTTTTCAGCATCTATTGAGAGTATCATATGGTTCTTGTTCTTTCTTTTATTGATGTGTTGTATCACATTGACTGATTTGCGGATGTTGAACCAACCTTGCAGCCCTGGAATAAATCCCACTTGGTCGTGGTGAATAATCTTTTTAATGTACTGTTGAATCCTATTGGCTAGTATTTTGTTGAGTATTTTCGCATCTGTGTTCATCAAGGATATCGGTCTATAGCTCTCTTTTTTGGTGGGATCCTTGTCTGGTTTTGGGATCAAGGTGATGCTGGCCTCATAAAATGAGTTTGGAAGTTGTCCTTCCATTTCTATTTTTTGGAACAGTTTCAGGAGAATAGGAATTAGTTCTTCTTTAAATGTTTGGTAGAATTCCCCCGGGAAGCCGTCTGGCCCTGGGCTTTTGTTTGTTTGGAGATTTTTAATGACTGTTTCAATCTCCTTACTGGTTATGGGTCTGTTCAGGCTTTCTATTTCTTCCTGGTTCAGTTGTGGTAGTTTATATGTTTCTAGGAATGCATCCATTTCTTCCAGATTGTCAAATTTATTGCCGTAGAGTTGCTCATAGTATGTTCTTATAATAGTTTGTATTTCTTTGGTGTTAGTTGTGATCTCTCCTCTTTCATTCATGATTTTATTTATTTGGGTCCTTTATCTTTTCTTTTTGATAAGTCGGGCCAGGGGTTTATCAATTTTATTAATTCTTTCAAAGAACCAGCTCCTAGTTTCGTTGATTTGTTCTATTGTTTTTTTGGTTTCTATTTCATTGATTTCTGCTCTGATCTTTATGATTTCTCTTCTCCTGCTGGGCTTAGGGTTTCTTTCTTGTTCTTTCTCCAGCTCCTTTAGGTGTAGGGTTAGGTTGTGTACCTGAGACCTTTCTTGTTTCTTGAGAAAGGCTTGTACCGCTATATATTTTCCTCTCAGGACTGCCTTTGTTGTGTCCCACAGATTTTGAACCGTTGTGTTTTCATTATCATTTGTTTCCATGATTTTTTTCAATTCTTCTTTAATTTCCCGGTTGACCCATTCATTCTTTAGAAGGATACTGTTTAGTCTCCATGTATTTGGGTTCTTTCCAAACTTCCTTTTGTGGTTGAGTTCTAGCTTTAGAGCATTGTGGTCTGAAAATATGCAGGGAATGATCCCAATCTTTTGATACCGGTTGAGTCCTGATTTAGGACCGAGGATGTGATCTATTCTGGAGAATGTTCCATGTGCACTAGAGAAGAATGTGTATTCTGTTGCTTTGGGATGAAATATTCTGAATATATCTGTGATGTCCATCTGGTCCAGTGTGTCGTTTAAGGCCTTTATTTCCTTGCTGATCTTTTGCTTGGATGACCTGTCCATTTCAGTGAGGGGAGTGTTAAAGTCCCCTACTATTATTGTATTATTGTTGATGTGTTTCTTTGATTTTGTTATTAATTGGTTTATATAGTTGGCTGCTCCCACATTGGGGGCATAGATATTTAAAATTGTTAAATCTTCTTGTTGGACAGACCCTTTGAGTATGATATAGTGTCCTTCCTCATCTCTTATTATAGTCTTTGGCTTAAAATCTAATTGATCTGATATAAGGATTGCCACTCCTGCTTTCTTCTGATGTCCATTAGCATGGTAAATTCTTTTCCACCCCCTCACTTTAAATCTGGAGGTGTCTTCGGGCTTAAAATGTGTTTCTTGGAGGCAACATATAGATGGGTTTTGTTTTTTTATCCATTCTGATACCCTGTGTCTTTTGACAGGGGCATTTAGCCCATTCACATTCAGGGTAACTATTGAGAGATATGAATTTAGTGCCATTGTATTGCCTGTAAGGTGACTGTTACTGTATATGGTCTCTGTTCCTTTCTGATCTACCACTTGTAGGCTCTCTCTTTGCTTAGAGGACCCCTTTCAATATTTCCTGTAGAGCTGGTTTGGTATTTGCAAATTCTTTCAGTTGTTGTTTGTCCTGGAAGCTTTTAATCTCTCCTTCTATTTTCAATGATAGCCTAGCTGGATATAGTATTCTTGGCTGCATGTTTTTCTCGTTTAGTGCTCTGAAAATATCATGCCAGCTCTTTCTGGCCTGCCAGGTCTCTGTGGATAAGTCAGCTGCCAATCTAATATTTTTACCATTGTATGTTACAGACTTCTTTTCCCGGGCTGCTTTCAGGATTTTCTCTTTGTCATTGAGACTTGTAAATTTTACTATTAGGTGACGGGGTGTGGGCCTATTCTTATTGATTTTGAGGGGCATTCTCTGAACCTCCTGAATTTTGATGCTCGTTCCCTTTGCCATATTGGGGAAATTCTCCCCAATAATTCTCTCTAGTATACCTTCTGCTCCCCTCTCTCTTTCTTCTTCTTCTGGAATCCCAATTATTCTAATGTTGTTTCGTCTTATGGTGTCACTTATCTCTCGAATTCTCCCCTCGTGGTCCAGTAGCTGTTTGTCCCTCTTTTGCTCAGCTTCTTTATTCTCTGTCATTTGGTCTTCTATATCACTAATTCTTTCTTCTGCCTCATTTATCCTAGCAGTTAGAGCCTCCATTTTTGATTGCGCCTCATTAATAGCTTTTTTGATTTCACCTTGGTTAGATTTTAGTTCTTTCATTTCTCCAGAAAGGGCTTTTATATCTCTCGAGAGGGTTTCTCTAATATCTTCCATGCCTTTTTCGAGCCCGGCTAGAACCTTGAGAATTGTCATTCTGAACTCTAGATCTGACATATTACCGATGTCTGTATTGATTAGGTCCCTAGCCTTCGGTACTGCCTCTTGTTCTTTTTTTTGTGTTGAATTTTTACGTCTTGTCATTTTGTCCAGATAAGAGTAAATGAAGGGGCAAGTAAAATACTAAAAGGGTGGCAACAACCCCAGGAAAATATGCTTTAACCAAATTAGAAGAGATCCAAAATCGTGAGTGGGGAGAAAGGGGATAAAAAGAGGTTCAAAAAGGAAGAAAGAAAAAAAAAAAAAAAAAAAGAAAAAAAAAAAAAGAAAAGAATTGTTTAAAAAAGAATACACCTAAGAAAAATGTAAAAAAGAAAAAAATATATATTAGATAAACTAGTATAAAATCGTTAAAAAAGAAAAAGGTAACAGTTAAAAAAAAATTTTACCCGAAGGCGAGAAAAAAAAAAAAAGAAAAAGAAAAAATTAAATTAACTGCAAGACTAAAAAAAATCACAGGAAAAAAGCCATGAGTTCCGTGCTTGGCTTTCTCCCCCTCTGGAATTCTGCTGCTCTCCTTGGTATTGAAACCGCACTCCTTGGTAGGTGAACTTGGTCTTGGCTGGATTTCTTGTTGATCTTCTGGGGGAGGGGCCTGTTATAGTGATTCTCAAGTGTCTTTGCCCCAGGTGGAATTACACCGCCCTTACCCGGGGCCGGGGTGAGTAATCTGCTCGGGTTTGCTTTCAGGAGCTTTTGTTCCCTGAGCGCTTTCCGTAGAGTTCCAGAGGACGGGAATACAAATGGCGGCCTCCTGGTCTCCGGCCCGGAGGAGCGAGAGCCCAGGGCCGCACTCCTCAGTGCGCGCTCAGAGAACCGCGCCCAGTTACTCCCGTCTGCCTGACCTCCGGCCACGCTCCGAGCTCACCGAGCCTGCGACCGGTTCAAGGTAACACGGAGCTGTGAGCTTACTGTCGGCTCTGTCTCTGCAGCCGGCTTTCCCGTTCCAATACCCGCAAGCTCTGCGACACTCAGACACCCCCGATCCTTCTGTGACCCTGCGGGACCTGAGGCCACGCTGACCCCGCATGGGCTTCGCCCCGGTTTAGCCTCTGGAGCAATGTACCTCAGCGGAACAGACTTTTAAAAGTCCTGATTTTGTGGGCTGTTGCTCCGCCGCTTGCCGGGAGCCGGCCCCTCCCCCCGGGGTCTATCTTCCTGACGCTTTGGATTCACTTCTCCGCCGGTTCTACCTTTCAGAAAGTGGTTGTTTTTCTGTTTCCAGAATTGCTGTTATTCTTCTCTTCAATCTGCCGATGGATTTTCAGGTGTTTGCAATCTTTAGATAAGCTATCTAGCTGATCTCCGGCTAGCTGAAGCAGTCTCAGCTTGCTACTTCTCCGCCATCTTGACTCCTCTCTTGACCATCCTTTATTAAAAGTAGCCTCAAGGTATCCTCCTAGCCACTTTTTAAAAAAAATATCACCTTGATGTAATTAATTTAACATATACATATTGAGGGCTAACTATGTGTCATCCAGAATTATCCCATGCACTGGAGATATTACAAAAAATAAGATAGACCAGAGGAGGCAGACAATAGACTAACTTAAATGAATAAAAAAAGTATCACTTAGTGATATGTGCTGTGCAGAGAATTAAAACAGAATAATATGGTAGAGTGACTGGGTGACAAATTTACATTGTGTGGCCAGGAAATGTCTCTCTGAGGAGGTGACATTTAAGCTGAAATCAGAATAACAACCTTTTATTTGTTGCATACCATGTAATCAACAGAGGCAAGAGCTTGTAAGATTGTACGTCACACAGCATAATTCCTAGATGAGAGTACTCACGCGTAACCACACAACGTTCCCTGGAGTACTGGGGCAACCTGGTGGAATGCTGTGTGATCCCAAGCATGGTCAGAAATTATACCGTTATTTTTCCTGAACCGAGTCATGGTTCAGTAGCATATTAAGTTCCCATGACCCTTCTACTTTTTGATTGGAGGAGATTCTGGATGCTGGGCTGATGACAAAAGTGGAAGACTGTACTCACTAACCAAGCGCAAGGAGTTGTGCAATTTGTAACGCAATTGCGGAGTATCTGCAGATGATGTAGCATCTGAGAAATGGTATCAGCATGGAGGAAGTAAGGAACTCTGCCAGATGGGTTTTAAGTCCAGGTATATTTGGAAGTGGAGCACTCAGTAGAAGGGGAGGAGTTGGAAAACAGTCTACCATTTTATAGATTCTTTATGGACACACACAGAGGAAGGGGAGGGAAGGAAAGCATGCTGGACAACAGCTTCAAGGCTTACTCTTCGCCAGCAACCCTGACTGATAACAATGAGAAAGACTCTTTAATGTGGAACAGCTATGAAATTGGAAGATGTTTATAAAATAAAGGCTTTTAGGCATAGTTAGTAGTTGGTATGCATCTCCAGTTTATTGGAAATTTATTTGCCCAGATAGGTTCTATAAGAAAACATGAACATGTAATGAAATGTTTTTGGTTTTTCTTGTGTATTTATTGTATAACTGTGATGATTAATTTTATGTGTCAATTTTATTTTCACTTTCCTGGGCCAAGAGATGCTCCACTGATAAAACATTATTTCTGAAAAAAACAAAACAACAACAAACCCCAACATTATTTCTGGGTGTGTCTATGAGAATGTATCTGGAGGAGATTAGCATTTGAATGAACAGTCTTCTCTGTGTCCCTCTAGCTAGGAGTGACCAAAGTGGAGAGATCATTCCTACACGTACACTTGGTATCTTTCCAGGTTGTTCTTGTAAGGGTTGATTTAAAAATGACATTCTTCTACCTGCAGTACAAACAGGCTCTGTTCTTGTCCATAAGCCTAAAACATAGACAAAGGACATTCATAGGTTGGCAGATGTACAGCGTAGCCTTGTTTGTGGTAGTAAGGGACTGAATACATTAACTGTAAGATAATAGGAGATCACATGCCTGAAGAGAGAGTTGCTATTGATTAATCACTAAGGAAGAATCTTCCTTCTTCCCTCCCTTCCATCCCTTCTCTCCTCCCTCCCTTCCTTTTTTTCCTTCCATATTCATATAGTTGACACACAGAGTTTTTTAGTTTTAAATCTTTCCTTCTACTAAAGGCTGCCATATTTGACTCTTCTCATCTTCTCTGGGCACTTGATCCATCAATTACCTTCCTTTTCTTCACCCCTCCATGACCTCTCCTTTTCACTGGCCTCAATTCTTCCATCTTAAAAGTGCTGAGGTGGTCTTTCTCTTAAAGAAACAAAAGTCTTTCCTTTGACCCTGCTGTTTTGTCAAGTCACCATCCTAGTTCTCTGGGACTCTCATCGTCCAGCCCTCTGAAAGAGCGGTCTGTGCTTGCTACCTGCACTTCCCAACCTAGAGCTGACTAATCTCGTTACCTCTCTCACTGATTTCCAGCTTCATAAATGACTGATGTTTTCATCTGGCAGACACTTGGGAGAAGTGTGTTCTTCTGAGAGTAAGGACAGTCGCATTCCATTAGAAGTGATGTCGGACACACAGAAAACCTTAGAGTCTGCAGTGGAGCTCCCACAGTGGTCTGTGTGAGCACCCAACAGAAAACATGCTCTTTGACAGCCAATGGGACTGAAGTTGAGGGTGAGGAAGTTTGGACTGCCGATTAGTGAAGAGATCTCATACATCCTGAGATGCCCTAGATAGAGAAATCAAGAGTAGTTTCAAACATGAGCCCCAATTCAGTATGCTAAAGAATCTAACATGTTCATTGTTGGAATTTGCCAATTACATTCAACTGTGAAATAAAAAGTGTGCTCTCTTTGGTCAGGTTCCTCCAGAAGCAGTCTTCAAGCCAAGAATTGAGCATAAGTGGTTTGCTAATACCCAGCCCCAGAAGAAGAAACCAGTAAGGGCATAGAAGAAGCAGACTGAGGAGAGGGAAGAACCTAAGAGAGGTGAGCTTTCAGGTGAAGTCACAGACTCAGCCCCATTTCCTGGGTGCTGGGTATTATTAGCCCCACCTGAGGCACGAGAGCCGTTGTCCACAGGTCATGGTGGGGAGTCATAGGTGGACATAAAATTCCCAGTCACTTCCTCTGCTCCTTATAAGCTAGGGGGCTCTGATGTCCAAGGACAGGTATAAATAGTAGCAAAAACCATGAAGCTGGGATGGGTGAACAGAGACGGTACAAGGGATCCAGGAGGATCTGATCAGGTCTCCAACAGCATCTGTACATATGTCTAAAGGTATATATGCTCCCTCAATGTGACAGTGCCTGTGTACGGTGGTATAACTGCAAGGCACCCGGAGCCCTGAAGTAATCACAGCTCCACCCAGACCTGGTGGGGACAGTCTGGCAGTACGGAAGGACAGTATCAGTGCCAAATCCCAGTGACCCAGCAGCAATCCTACTTCTTTTTAATTGTCCCAGGGAAATTACACAAGTCTCCATGAAGTCTTATACAAAGATGTACGGTGGAGCCTTGTTTGTGGTACCAAAGGACTAGAAAAATAAATGTAAGATATATATGTAAATATATGTAAATACAAGCATATGTAAATATATATGTATATATTTATGTATATATGTATATATATACATATATGTATATATGTATATATTTACATATTTACAATACAAATATATGTAAATACAAGCATGTGATTATAATATATGCAAATATAATGTAAACAATCTATGCAAATATATTTGCATATTTGTCTTATGTTATATTTAGAGTCTCATGTATAAAGATTTCCCCCTGAATACATGGATCATTCATTAATTATTGTTTTGTTCTGAAAGAGCTTTAAATATATTATAGATCTATTTTGTGTATGATTTTACAATTTGAAAAGCAAAAATTCTTTTGACTGAATGTACTAAAAATTGAAGAATTAACTAAGCTAAAAATGTGAAAAAGCAGAAGAAATCAGGAGTGGCAGGATACATGGACAGTATCCTCAAAAAAGAGAGGAAGTGGTGCAGCTGTTCCTCCTTCCCCTTTCTAAGGCCATGTGGGGTTTCCTTTGGGAAGTCACCCTTCCCCCCATCCCACCTCCCTGTTGGCTCTGTTTGGCCTTAACTGATCAGCAGAAATCCATCCCTCCCAACAAGGTCCTGCCTGGGAGTGAAGAGAAGCGGTCCAGGCCTGACCCCATTAGGCTTCATAACGTAGACAAAAGACCGGATCAAAGAGATCAGGTTTGCGTTAGGCACAAATGTACACCTGAAAAGCCTCAAAGGGCCCATATGTTCCCTTCACCTGATCACATTTACTAGATTTTCTTATTTCAAGATATTTAAAAACCCTAAGCATTTAACTACAGTTATTCCCAAGAGTCACAATTTGAGAAAAATGAAGAGCTCATGTTCATAGAGAAATGGCTTTATTCTGAGAAAACGTGCATAAGTGGAGTGAGTCAGGGCTGTGTCCTGTAGGTGCTGGGGCCGGTGATTTGACTGATCATATGATCCTTGGCAGTCTGGGCGGCACGCATTACTGTCTCCCATCTGGGACAAATCTGTCACACAACTCTAAAAGGCAGTTGTAACTATCATCATAGAATCCAATTCAAACAAAAGATGGTCAGCTCCACGTAGATAAATTAGAAAAGAGGACTGTGGTTTAAGGCCAGGAAGGAAAAATTTGTGGAATACTCTATATTTCCTCAGGAGATTCCAGTACTCTTTTTATTATATCTAGGTTTAGCAATGCCGTTCCTAATTTGTTACCTGCCAGGAAGAAACAAGGACATCTACTGAATAATACTATTGTTAAAGCTTGGGAAACCGTGAGGTATTAGGACTTCTGCCTTCATCAAAGCAAAAGTGATCCACGCTAGTTTGCTTCAGGAGCAAAGCCCCACTTTGCAGTTACAATGATATTATTATTATTTTTAAAGATTTTATTTATTTATTTGAGAGTGAGACAGTGAGAGAGAGCACAAGATGGGAGAAGGTCAGAGGGAGAAGCAGACTCCCTGTGGAGCTGGGAGCCCAATTCGGGACTCGATCCAGGGACTCCAGGATCATGACCTGAGCTAAAGGCAGCTACTTAACCAACTGAGCCACCCAGGCGCCCTGTTATTTTTGAGTTCTTGATTATTCCCTCATTCTAGGAACTGTAGCCTCTCCTTTCAGTTTTGGAAACACAAAAGTCAGAGTATTGGTCCTGACCAAATATAGACACTAGTTTGTCTTCGTAAGTACTTAGGCAAAAGTGTGACAGAGGCTTCTCCAAATATAAGATTATTTTTAAAAAAATGGAGGAGGTTTTAATATGAAGACCTCACTGGAATTTCAGAGACAATTGCATATGGTGGACTTGTGCCACCTTAACTTCGCTTGTTTGAGGTATGGAAAAAAATCAATCAATAGAGTGTTGTACCAGATTATGTTACAAATGAAGGAATCGTAGTCTCAGAATTTTGGGCCTGGAGAGGCTTGGGAATACTGGTAGTGCATTTTCTTCACTCCACACTAATATATTGTTTAGTACTATTTATGGACTAGTAATATTGAAAATAATGATAGAGATAATAGACAAGCAAAAGATTCATATTTGTCTTGGTTCTGTCCTGGATTTAATCTCCCATTTGTTTTATTACCTTAATAATTTTAAATGCATTAATATTAAGTTTATTTTTGAATAGAGAATAATATGTATTTACAGGCTTAGAATTCATAATGCACAGACAATAGTCTGTTGCTTTTTATTATGCCATTCTCCTGGCAGTGACATATTTTTGCATTAAGATAAGAATCACAGAAGCAAGAACACTTACACGGTATTTTTTTCACTAATGTGACCAGCTGGAGTTTAAAGAATTTTGACTACTTTGTCTTTGTGCCTTTACAGGCCCCTGTGCTGACATGTACTGAGTCATCACTAAGCACTTCAGTGCATTTATTTATTTATACATCTGGTTTCATATTCCCAGCACAACTCGCACAGTGTAATAATGGAGGGTATTCACTATATTTCTACTGGGTGAAAAGATAAATCAAGGAGAAGGAAGGAGGGAAGAAAAGGTGGAGTGTAGGGGCTTTTAGGGCAGTGAAATGATTCTGAATGATCCTGTCATGGTGAAAAACTGTCACTATTCACTTATCAAAATCCATACAATGCACAATATAGTGAACTCCAATGTGCACTATGCACTTTAGTTGATAAGACTGTATGAATATTGCCTCAGCAAGTACACCATGCAAACACAAAAGGAAATAATAGGGAGAATTCTTTGTTTATAAGATTTTATTTATTTATTTGAGAGAGAGATATATCACACACAAGAGAGCACAAGCAGGGGGAGCAGTAGGCAGAGGGAGAAGCAGGCTCCTCGGCTGAGCAACCTGAGCCAATGGCAGATGCTTAACCACTTAACTGACTGAGCTACTCAGGTGATGTGGGTGAACTCTTTGTAGGGAAAGGGGGAAAGAGGGCATGTGGGAATTGTCTGTGAATTTCCAATCCACTCTAAAACTCTAAAAAACTGAGGTCTCTGAATTTAGGCAGTAAAAAGAAACAAACCAAGATAATTTAGATGAGATGTTCTTAGAATGTATGTATTGTAAGCAACAAAAACCAAATGCAATTAGCATAGGCACAAAAGTAAATATGTTGGCTTGCTTACTGAAGTCATGGGAATGCATCAGGGAAAACTGGCACCAAGAACTTCTGTGTCCTCTTCCATCTTTGTAACACTCTAGGTTGATGTCCCTCATAATTCCCAAAGCATGGTAGCCAGCACCTCCCAGGCTCATGACTTACTAGGTGTGCCACAGTGGGAAAGGGCTCTTTCCTACTTTAGTTGTTCCTGAGAAAACTCCCCAGGGGATGCTGGTCAAATTAGCTTGGAAATGTGATTATCTTTAGACCATTTATGGGGGTCGAGAGACCAGATCCAATTATGGTATAATGTGTACAAGGCTGGAAACAAGTAGGCGTCATAGAAGCCTACACACACACACACACACACACACACATATCATTACAGCTCAAAGGATGGGGCTGTCTTTAACAGAGCTGTGATGGTTAACATTATATGTCAACTTGACTGGGCCAAGAGACACCCAGAAAGCTAGTAAGATATCACTTCTGGGTATGCTGGTGAGGGTATTTCCAGAAGAGATTAACATTGAAATCAGAAGGTTGAGTAAAGCAAATCTGATGAGGGCCCCAAAAGAGCAAAAGGTCAGAGGAAGGGTGAGTTCTCTGTCCTTTCTTGACACGGGATATCCATCTTCTCCTGCCCTAGGACTTTGTGCTCCTGACTCCTGGGCCTTTGGACTCTGGGACTTCGACCAGTAGGCTGCCCCATGGTTCCTAGGCTTTGGGTCTCAGACTGGGAGTTATACCATCCACTCCCATTTTTTTTTCCCAGGACTTTGGACTTGGATTGAATTACATTACAGGCTTTCCTGGTTCTCCAGCTTGTAGATGGCAGATCATGCATATTTCAGACTCCATAATCACGTGAGCCAATTCCCATAGAAAATTTCCTCTTCTCTCTGTCTTCCATCTAGCTAGCTAGCTATCATCTTTCTATCTAATATGTCCTATTGCTTTGGCGTTCTCCAGAGAAAAACCTTGACTAATACTTGAGCGGAGGAATATTAGGGTAGCCCAAATAGAGAGATATGAGTAGCTTAGTTTTAGATACAGTGTGCCTGTTAGCCATTCATTGGAGATGTCAAATAAGCGCTTGGATATACGTGAGTCTCCTCGTCCAGCTATCCACCTGATGCACTGTTTATTGTCCAGCTCCTTCCTCTAGAATGCTAGCTCCATGAGGGCAGGGACTCTGCCTGTTTTGTTCATTGCTATGTCCCTAGTACCTAGAAGAATGACTGGGGCAAAGTAGATGCTTAGTAAAATATACTGGAAATGTGAATGAAGGAATGGATGAAAGAGTTAAGTGTTCTGTATGACAAAGTAGGTTACGAATAGGATACAGTTAGGAAGTGTCTGAAAGTTAAATAGCTTGCTGAGCTATTACTAAGACGATATTAGCAATAGGCTTCATGTAATGAACATTTTCTGTGTAGAACTATGTAGAAATGAAGAGACACTTGCAAGGCTTCTGTAAACTTTTATTTTATACATATGGGCCACTGCCAATGCAGGGGCCTTGGCTTCTGGCTCATTTCTACAGATTTGCTTGGGAGGGTGTGATAAAGGTAAAAACTGGAAATATTCCTTCTGGTAAACCATGGCTACTTACTGGTCCATAAGCAAAATGCACATTGAAGCTTGTGTGTTATTCAGAATTTATGATTTTCTGAACTGATGCAATGTATCTTCATATGCAAGAGACAACCACATCTTAAAAAAGAAGACAGTTGTCTAAACAAAATGCTGTGAACTTTGGCTTTTGTTATAGGTATATATCACTGCACATGATGCACCAGTAAGTTATGGAATCCAACTGCTAACACATAAAGGAGCCCTGCAATTGGATCAACTGGAACCTGATATCATTTTATACACAACTATGCTAAAATGTAGCCCCAACAAGTCAGCTTAGCTAATTTATCATCAGCAATCTGTCTGGTGAAGTCTGATAGGAAACATCGGACCTCTTGTCAGTCTCATCAGCATACTGAGTTGAGGAACCAAGACAATATAATACTTCAATACTTAATGACTTTTGCTCTAGCACAGGAAAAGTACAATCCCAAATGCTGTTTTATCAAACGAACCCATCAACCAGCTCAACAAACACTATTGTTAACCCACGGTTCGTCCCCATTCATGCTGCCTCCCATATCCCATTTGTAATGGTGACATGTTCACAGGAATTATGACACAGATAGATTAAAACTGACTAAGGCCAGCAACCACTTAGATTCCGCTTAGAGTATGTCCTGTGGTATGATTACAGGTCAATGTTATTAGATTACACTAAATCCATACATACCATAACACACATGCATATATCACACACACAAGTACATTCCATAAAGACAATCACAGAAAAATTGGCTAAAAAAATGTACAGTTGTTTATATATATTTATATACACCACAGTAAAAGATTTTCTGCTGTACTCACAGTCTGTAAACATCTTGGAACATGCCCAGCAAAAGTCACTGTGGGCCCTTTGAAATGGTGACCATGTGAGGAGTGGGGGTGGGGGAGGTGTTTAGATTCATGCTGGAAACCCAGGGAAGTGAAGAACTGTAAATTCATGGTGGCATTTGGGGGTAATTATATCTCACTGATGTGATAAACTCAGCTGGTCACTTTGAAATGGTTTCTTATATGGAAAAGGGAATGACCAAAAAAGTTGGACTGACAGTTAACATTTTTAGAGAAATCAAGAGACTATGAGGTGATATGCATAACATATATGTACGTACATATATGTAAATGTCCACATACATGTTACTATTACCAAATGTGCACATATATGTTACTATTATTTAAAAAAAAAAACCTCGATGAAAATTTCCAAGTCTTCTAAAAACCTTGTCTTTTTCTACTAGTTGTGCTTTAGATGTAAATACATTCCACTGAAAGTCTTGGGTATGGTTGAATGATATGCACATTTAAATTTTAGTACATGATGTTGATTTTACATAAAATACCTACATTAAAAAAAGATTGGGCTTGTGAAAAATAGAACTATTTGATTCAAGCATTATTTTAAAATTTCACATAAAAATATGCTCCAGAGCTCCTATAATGAAACCTCATTACAAAAGAAAAGAAAGGTTCTTAAAAATTCTTTGAATACCAGCTATTACACTGCCAATATGGATATCAGCCTGTGCTTTAAGTGCCTATATTTGCTGCAGCTTGAGAACTGATGTTTTAAAAATTAAAAAGTGACATGAAATACATTAACCTGATTGCTTACCTTACTGCATCTGGCCAATTCAAAAAAATTTAAAATCTTGTCATAATCACTAAATTTTCATAGTGGCTAGTTCTCACTGGACATTCCACAGAAGCTGTCAAATACTGGAAGACTGTTTTCATGCAAAAGTAGTAAATACCCATCTGATTTAACCCAACAGTCTCCCTTCCTCCTGCCAACTCCCACCATTTTTTTAGTGTGGAATATGTAAATAACAAGCACAATATGTAAATTAGATAAATTAAAGAAATAAGATTCATTGAATTTGTGACCATAAACCAGTCCACCCTCTGATGTTTTGGAAAGCATTTTTCTGGGTTTGGGGCTGAGTCACAGGAGAAGGATTAGAGAAAAGATTTCTGGAAACACAGTTGCTGTGTGATTTTTTTCTCCAATAGAATCTGAAGGATTTCTGATGAATATCTCTTAAGATGTTTAGTTAATGCTGTCCTTATGGCTGCTCCTCTCTGTGTTGTGGTTGTTTTGTTCATGGTTCTTCCACTGGATGCTTGTTCCATTCATGGGGACCGAGGTCATCAGACTTTTGGATTGGTAACAGCAGCAGCAGAGGCAGGACTGGGGGAAGGAACAAAGTCTAAATAAATGAGCCTACCAACCTGTTTCCAGCAGAACACAGAAGCCTTGGGCTCCCACCAACAAAACGTGAGGAGAGAATGTGAACCTGAACAGTAATCTAGAATATGGAGCGAGTAATCTCTAGGTAGAAATTAAACCGTCCATTCTAGTGCAGAGAAATAGATCCCTTATTTCTTGTTTTAATTTATTCACCAAATCCAGGTGGAAGGGAAGGCAGTGTTGGCCTGAGGGAGCATGTCCTATGACCTGGGGTGGGCATGGGTATAGAAGGGTCCGGAGGGGCTTGGCATTTCTGCTGTGTGCCTCACCTGTGTGGCTGCCTGCTTTGGATACCTCATCTCTCCTTGTAGCCTTGGGTGGTAGGTGCTATTTTTCCCATTTTATTACTGAGGATAAGGAGGTTGAGAGGGGGAAACAGGCAGAACTGGAATTAGAACCCAGGACACTCTGGATTAAGGTCTTTCTCCTGCATATATTGCCTCTGTATGAAGATTAATACAAAGATTGGTTTAAATTCTGAGAGTTTGTACCTTGATTTTCCCTTCCCCTCTAATTAATATATAAATTAATTAAAATTAGATTAATTCCAGATTATATGATGGATTAATTATGACCAGCATTTTAGTCAATGCTTCCCTGGGCAGAGGCTTTCTTTCTCTCTCTCTTTCTTTTCTTAAGATTTTATTTCTTTACTTGAGACAGAGTATGAGCACAAGTGGGGAGAAGGATCAGAGGAAGAAGCAGACTCCTCATGGAGCAGGGAGCCTAACGCGGGACTCAATCCCAGAACCCTGGGACCATGACCCAAGCCGAAGGCAGATGCTTAACGGACTAGCCACCCAGGCTCCCCAGGCAAAATCTTTCGTAGAGCACTTCATGACTTGTAAACATTATCAAGTAGACTTTAAAAAGGTAGTAGCTAGAACTTCCATACCTAGTTTCATCTGTTTGTAAGATTCTTTGGTAAATATATGTCAATCTCCTTCTATTCTCCTGTCCATCCCATGAGGGCAGTCATGGTGGTGTTTTTCCTCTTTTCTCTATCCCTAATCATAAAAAAACTCCTACTCAGAGCTTATTATCGTCCCAAGTGCTTAACAAATATTAACCCACTGAATCCTACCTATGAGATAGACACAGTGATCATCTGATTTTACAGATGATCGAACTGAGGGAGGGGGATCACCTGGACCTGGGTTAGATAGTTACCAAGTACAGAGCTGTGATGTAAATCAAAATTGTTTGCTTCCAGATCCTGCACCCTTGACCTCTATACTACTCTTCTTAACATGTGCCATAAACTGCAGTGAAACATCCTGGCCAAAGGATGCAGTAAGGATTTACACCATGCTAATCGTCCCAGGAACCGGGGAGATGATACCTCAGGAAGAAGGACATGGAGCTTCAGGAAGACCTGGGTTGGCTTAGCTGCAAGGAAGTTTGAAGAGTAGAAGGAAAGTGATTTCAAATGAAATTATATTAGCTCAGATGGCCAGGGCAATAAGCATTTCTTTTCCTTGCATAGGCTATTATTAAATATCCTATTATTTAGCAAAAACTTTTTAAAACAGCAGACTTCACGTTTTGTTGAGGCTGTGGTTAACATCTAAGATAATCGGAGGTTAGTGTGAATTCTCTGGAGCTTGGAGCTCACAGTCGAGCATTTCTTTATAAAGCAGCATACTAAATTAACAAGCTATTAAGTTAGTTCTTTTTAGTCAAGCCCCTGCATATTTTGTTGTCTGAATTGGTATTTCCTTTCAGATAATTTTTCTGACAATATTGCTTTACGCTGGCAATCTGATCCTCTTTCTGGGTAACAAAGTAGGATTTTCACTTCTCTACTGGAAATTAGCCAAGCTCGTTGGTGACTTCATGTGCCCCCTTGGTTGTCCTTAAAAAGATATATGCAAACCAGTCTCACCTGGAAACAATTCTTAAATTTCTTGCTCACAAAGTACAGAGCTATGGGGTTTATACATGAATTCATGGTTGCCAAGTTAATGCTGATGTAATCCATGAGCAGCAAGAAACTAGAACAGAAGAAAATAGTGGAATAATTAGAAGATAATGTTTTCAACCTGCTAACTAGCATTTATCCCTAGAATAAGCATTTTTCTTGCCCAGGAGCCATTTCTTATAGGTGGCAGTCAGAATTTTTTTTAAGGCCTTGTTTAAGTGGCAGTTTCAGTTCTGCAGAACATTTACGGATATACCTGCCACTTGGTTAGCTCAAACCATGACATACAGCCCCAGGAGGGGAGCCGCAAAATTACAGATACGGCTCACACAAACTCTGGGATCAGACATGGGCTATGTCAGCGAAAGAAAAATAATCAACTTTGCAGTTTTAATTTTTAGGGCTAACGAGACTGTAGACTAGACGATTTTGTAAAAATACCATAAGCATGACAATTGGAGAAATTCCAATTTCCTAACGAGTACACAGGACCATACCTAAGTAATTCACATCGGCTCTTGTCCATCTCATCGTACACGGTTTTCTTCAAAATACGGCTCAAGTGAAGAGGAAACCAGCAGAGAGCAAAAATTACAACCAAGCAGAAAACTGTTTTTGCCACTTCTCGACGCTAAAGGAAAGCGAGGGGGAAAAAAGTACAATAAATTTAGTGTTTTTCTGCTAGAGGAAAGAGCTACACAAAGGAAGTAGTAGGCAGCAGAGAAAGAATTACTTTAAAAAGAGCCAGAAGAGTGTGCCTCACAGTGCCTCCATCTCCTCAAGATTTGGAGTCCAACTTTCTAATCTAGGAGTTGCTAATGATTCTTTTGGGCAGCTGCCAGGAAGGATGGTGGCCTCAAGCTGGTTATTAGGGTCAGGACAGAAGTTCGATGTCAGGGAAATGGAAATTGGCTGGAGCTGAGCCAACACTGGAGCTGAATGCGTGTGTGTGCACCCATGTGTGTGACTATATGGGGGGAGTGGTTAACTAAAAGCCTCAATGATGGGTAACTAGCCTTAATGACAGCATGGCAGTCAACGTGACTGAACCCAACATAATAAAGAATGAACAAATCTACGAAGATATTTGGAAAACAGAAGTAGGGAATAGAAGATAAAAAACCAATAGCGATGTGTTTTCTCCATTTCTTTATGTTGAAGAAAGTTAACATTGGGAGTTTTTTGCTTTTAAAATTCTCTTATTAATGACATGTAGCTTCCAAAGACCTCTGTTTGCAAACAGAGGGATGAGGGAAAAGGATTATCAGCAATGTTGATTAGAATGACTGGGACATGTTAACCCTGGACTGACCTCAGTTTGAAGGTTTACATACTTTAGAGTTTGTGTAGGACCAGAAAAATCATAGGTTAGGAATTATCTGCAACCAGACACTTGGGTGCATCATGCTTGAGTGTTACAATGCATGCATGTGAAAGCCTAACTAGGAACATAAAATGCAACTTGTCTGTAACTGGGATCAGTTAATGTCAAAATAAAATTGATTGAAAGCAGGATTTGGAAGGGTAATGTTGTTTCAACCCAAAGCATATTGCATTAAGTATGGGCAGCCTACAATAAACCCACATGATTAATAGAGCCGTTTAAAAAGATTTCAAGGCAGTCATCACAAATTGTGGCTCTAGCCCGAAGGACTGGGGTTCTTTAATCTTTTAAGAGTTATTGGGTGGGGCTCAGTGGGCTAAAGCCTCTGCCTTTGGTTCATGTCATGATCCCAGG
The DNA here is from genome assembly GCF_022355385.1 of Mustela nigripes. Lineage (NCBI taxonomy): Eukaryota > Metazoa > Chordata > Mammalia > Carnivora > Mustelidae > Mustela > Mustela nigripes. The sequence continues at coordinate 126,309,572 of NC_081557.1, read as the reverse complement.
GTCTTGGGATCAAGCCCCACATTGGGCTCTCTGCTCAGCAGGGAGCCTGCTTCCTCCTCTCTCTCTGCCTGCCTCTCTGCCTACTTGTGATCTCTGTCAAATAAATAAAAATAAAATCTTAAAAAAAAAAAGAGTTATTGGGTGGACTATGGCTTCAGAGAACATCCAAGCTGAGCAACAATTGAGAAAATAAGGAGTTCCTATCTGTAGGAATAGAGGCTCATTTTAAAGGATCCTTTTATGTTCATGGAAAAGTGTGACCAGAAAAAGAGAAAAGGAGGGTACTGGGGGGAGAGGCTGTCTCCCTTGAGCAAATCCTCAGAGGACGATCCTTCAAAACCCATTATTAATTTGTTGCCATGGCAGTCTGGTATTTGTATTTGCTTAACCAGTACCTCTTCTCCTGTTTTCCTTATATCAGACAAATCCTTGATTTTGTCGCTGCAGCAGGGGAGTTCAGGCTAATCGACTTCAAGGCCACCTGACACAATCTGACTGCTGAGATCAAGTAGAAATCGCTGTGTGAATTTGCTGGAAAAGCTACTAAAAAGGGGAGGCTAGTCCTCAGATGCACAAACACTAATATGGTCTATATTCTCGCCCTTTTTGCTGCCTGGAAATCTGAGAGAAGGTAGAGCTGTAGTTCCTGTCTTCTAACGGAAAAGTCAGCAGAAGAGCAGAGCCCTGGCTTCCGAGTCCCTTGAGCACTGAACCTGTGACATCTGATTTTTTTTGCTGTGGGAGAAAGAAGAAACCCTCACTTGTTTTACTCAATGTTATTTTGGGTTCTCTGCTACCAGCATCCAAACACGATCCCTAACTGATAAAATTTGTTGTCAGAATAATGAAGAGAAATTCGAGAAAACCACGCAGGAAGCAAAACTGGGAGCCATGTAGGATACTAGCCAAAGGGTGGCAGGGCCTTTCACTGTGAGTTTAGTTCTCCACGGCCCCGATGGAAGGTCTTCCAGCCTTCCAGCCCAGCCTGCTCTCCTGCTGTTAAAACCTGTTACAACTTTTGGTGTGACAGTAGGCAATGCCTCATAGGACCAAGACTTCAGTTTTAATCTGCATTTGGGTAAGCCAGTCTCATAATCAAATGTGCAAGGAAGTCTGTCCTGCCTATATCACAGGGTGCTTGGAGGAATCAAACAAATAACATGCTCTTTGGAAACATAAAGAATGCAATGGAAATGTAAAGCAGAATCCTATTATCCTCACAGGCAATTCTGTTCAGTTATTCTCAGAGCAGTTACCATTCATAACTTAAACAGACTCAATTTTGGTATCAATGAAAATTTCAGCACTGAAGAACATTGTCTTTTTGTTTTTTACAAATTTATTATAATTAATTACCTCTACTGCAGGAAGGAGAGGCCAGCATTGCTTGATATAGTTCCCATTTGGAGCCCTTGAAACATTCATGCCTGAACAAAATCATAATCTACTTTTTCTGTTAAATTTTACTGAAAGATAATAGCTACCTTTTGTATTCATGTCAGATTTTACAAAGTATATGTATGCACTTAATTCTTTTTTTTTTAAAAAAGATTTTATTTATTTATTTGACAGAAATCACAAGTAGGCAGAGAGGCAGGCAGAGAGAGAGGGGGAGGCAGGCTCCATGCCGAGCAGAGAGCCCTATGCGGGGCTCGATCCCAGGATCCTGGGATCATGACCTGAGCCGAAGGCAGAGGCTTTACCCACTGAGCCATCCAGAAGCCCCTGTATGCGCTTAATTCTTTTGATTTCTGTAGTGGTATCAATTTACATACTATCATGCCCAGTTTACAGATAAAGAAGCTGAAGCTCAGAAAAATCAGTACAGTAGTGGAAAGGAGTCACTGATGAGGAATGGTGCTTGTATATGGCGATTGTATAGGACAGATTTATGGGCTCCATCAACAACAACTCATTATCTTCTGGTGCAGCTGGGTGTTCTTATATACTTCTCTGCTCAGACTGAGAACTTATGGGCGGTCCTAGTTTTACTCTTTGAATTAGTATCTAACAAACATTTTCTGGGTACTTACTATGAGATGGTATATACACTTTGATGTATTATTATATACATTTTATATAATTTTTTAAGACTTGAATTAATATTTGTACAGAAAGATGAGGTATTATATGCATCTTATAAAAAACTAGGGGTTCAGAGACATTAAGCAATTTGCCCCAAACCACAGAGCTCAGCAAGTCTAAGTGTATAGCTTTGCCCTCTAAAGCCACCTCTGTATCTGTTCTGTTTGCTGCTTGGGGGAGGGGCATGGGGGACCAACAACAGCTTCCTGGGGCTCTTCAAAATTTGACCTCTTTTTCTGTACCCAATCCCAAATCCTACAATGAGTCTGACCTTAAATTTTTTTCTTTTAATTAACAAATAATGTCTTATTTGCCCCAGGGGTGCAGGTCTGTGAATCATCAGATTTTACACACTTCACAGCACTCACCATAGCACATATCCTCCCCAATGTCTATAACCCAATCACCCTCTCTCAACCCCCCTCCCCCCTGCAACTCTTAGTTTGTTTCATGAGACTGAGAGTCTCTTATGGTTTGTCTCCCTCCCAATCCCATCTTGTTTCATTTTTTCCTTCCGTACCCCCCCCAAATCTCTCACCCTGCCTCTCAAATTCCTCATATCAGGGAGATCATCTGGTAATTATCTTTCTCTGATTGACTGATTTCACTCAGCATAATATCGTCTAGTTCCATCCACGTTGTTGCAAATGGCAAGATTTCATTCCTTTTGATGGCTGCGTAGTATTACTGTGTGTGTGTGTGTGTGTGTGTGTGTGTGTGTGTGTATAAAACATCTTTATCCATTCATCTGTTGATGGACATCTAGGTTCTTTCCATAGTTTGGCTGTTGTGGACATTGAGATGTTTCTCTAATGAGGTTCATCTCTTTTTCCCCACTCCCCAAGTGCGTGGGGCCCATGCCATGGTCTCACTGGACTCTTGTCCTTGCACTTGAAATATGCCCTCTGTCATCTCCTTCCCCGTCAAATGCCTTTATCCTTGACGAACAATTCAATCTCCCTCATCCATGACAAGCATCTCTGTGACTCTGTCTTACGTCCTCCTTGGTTTCCCACAACACAGTCCACTTCTACCATACCTTGTGATTCTGTTTCCCAAATGTTTCATATTTGTATTTTATTTCTGCACCAAGACTTTATCTGCTTCTTTGTGTCCTGGCACAGTTCCAACAAGCCCAGTTCAGTTCACAGACACACAAACACATGTGTTGAATATACTCTTGGCAAACTAAATCAGAGTTCCTCTCTATCTGGCCCTGCTCACACGGCCACCTCTTTTGTCGGTAGGCTCTCCACCTTCACAAAAGAAATTCCTAATATTATAACTATAAAGAAAACAGTTATAAGACAGTATTTATTTATTTTTAGGAAATGAGGCTACATCAGCTGAATACAGTATCTATAGGCTTTCTGTTGTCTGGACAAATCAGTCTTGGCCAAATTTTCACGAGCCTATGAGGTTTACCTGTTTAAGGTGCTCACTGAGGGCAATTCTCAAGCTGCCGTTCCTTCTGTTTAACATCTCACAGGTCATAAGGGTGTAGAAGATAGCAGTGCACACCAAGGGCATGCAGAAATAGAACCCGAAGAGCCACCAATCCTTTACATCTTGGTAAAACTGTAAGGTGAATAAAAGGGAGAGAAACGGAGGGGTATTATAATCTAAACTTACTGGGCAATACCTCTGATGGCTTCAAAATTTTCACGCCTGAAGTAATGTTTCTATGTACACACCCTCTGGTTGTGGCAAAGGGCTTGGGGGATGACGCTCAAAACTCAATTCAATTGGAAACTCCAAAAATCATCCTGGATTTATAAAAGCCCATGAAGCAATATCACTTCGAAAAAAATGATCCTGACAAAGATACTTATTATGAACTGAAGTTGGTTTTAATTACACAGTGGGAGAGCCCTAATCAAGAAATAGAATTCCCTTCCAAAGCTCATACAGCATGATTTTGGGATATACAGAATATGTATTTATCTTTACTTATTGATGAGCCTCAAAATTTTGTTAGTGCCTGGTTTCCTTTTGACTCGTGGTTAAAGTGCACTTAATGGGAGTCTTATTTGGTAACAAGAAGGTTATGAATGGCTTATCGGTGCAGCTCTGGTTACTGGGAGTTAACCCTTTGCCTGGTATGCTTGCTATGTGACCTTACAGCCTGCCAGTTTGAGCCCTCAAAAACCATGCCCTTTCTCACTCTTTAATACCTATCACCTGGAAACTATTGAGGCCCAGTATCTTATCTGAAGCCACAGTTAGCATTATCTCCTTGTGCGCAGGCTTTGTAAATAGAGGATTATTCAGTTTTATGTGTTTTTAAAGGAGAAAATTTAGTACCCTATAAAAATGGAAATTAGAAATTATATCTACATGCTTTCTTCCACTAAATTAATCGCTAACTTAGAAATGCTTTTCTCTGTGTTCTTTCTCCAGATTGTTTATTTACGAAGGATAACGCGGCCTCCTGTATCATCTCAGTTCCCACAGTAAAAAATAATCATGCTGCTCTGTGAAAAACTGGACAGTTGCTGAATATAGAAAGAGGCCCAGTAGGCTACACTTGTAACATGTCTATTAAAAATCTATAAATGGCTTCTGAGGAAAAAAAGTTCTGGGCAGAAGTTCTTAACTGTTCTTATGCCATTGACCCCTTTGAAGGTCTGGTGAAGACTGTAATCCTTTCTGAGAATAACACTTCTATATGCGTAAAAGTAAGATTACAGTGGTAACCACTTACATTGAAACACAGCTATTGAAATAGTAAAAAGAAAATTCTGATCTAGAAATAGAGGTGTTTATTAACAAGTTAAGGGAAAAAATCTAATGGTGGTTCTAATAACTATCAGAAGTTGAAAAGCGATGAGCGTAAATGATATTTCAAGATTATCCAACTGTTATTGTGACAAGAAAATGTCTATTATTCCTATTAGTAGAAATATGGTTCTGTTAAATATGCTTGTCGTTCATTGCCTGAAGGAAATGATAAATTCCAATTAGAAGTTAGTGAAAATGAATATGTAATTTCTTTTCCATTTAAATTCACAGACCCCTCCCTGAATTCTATCCTAAAGTTACTGTAAACTACCAAAGGAGTTGGTTCCTTCAGATGTATTCATACAGATATCTCCCTCTCCATATCACACTATAGAAGATTTCAGTACTGAAGTCAAAAAACCAAAAAAAAAAAAAAAAAAAAAAAGAAAAAAAAATCAGAACTCTTTACCCCTCCCCCCCTTCCAGATGCATTGTTGACTGGGTATGAATGCTGCAGAAGCAGCTGCAGAGGGTTTGGAAGCTGACCCCGGAGGGGTCTGGCTGGAGCCCCTGCCCCCTCCAAGGCACAGGCCTGTAGAGAAAGGGGTCACACATTTCCTTTGAACTAATGTCATCAGCCAGGGTATGAAGGGACCTCCCTCCACTCTAGGTTAGAGCAAAGTTGAGGAGGAAAAAATGGAGCACAAACTAGGGAATAAAATGAGAAAAAAGGAACAAGAGGAGCAAAAGAATCTGGAAACTTCAGACTTGGAACAGAATGTAAAAAATGATCAGTTTTAACTCCTACCTTTTACTGAAACCCTACGATAGCCAACCTTTGCTTGCCCACTCTTATTAGAGACTTGTCTTTGCGAAAGCTCTTTTCATTTTGCCTGGTTCACATGATTAGTAAGCCCCTTCTTATATCAAGACTCTTTTCTTGAAACTTTAGCTTGGAATATCTAGGTGGTTTATTCCCACTTCCCAAATTCTGATAACCTCCTGCTGTTTTCTTTGTTCTTTCACTTTGGAGACTGACTTAATAAAAAGGTCAGTAGATAAACAGAATACCTTCATTTTACCATTGCCAGTTTGGCAGTTGTTTCAAGAGCACTTTTAAATTTAAAATAAGAATTTCCAAAGAGGAAAACTGGTCAACTGTAAAACCACTAATTTTGTGAATTTTCCAAGTTAGGAAAACATACCTGGAGATGTCTGTAAATGATTAAATGTGGAATCTGAGCTGTATGAAACCTACATCAAAGCACTAAATTATGCCGGTTTAAGAGAAGAAGTTATTCTTTTGGTTTTTCTCCTCCGTCCACATTTGACTAGTTTGGTAAAGGAAATATGCATTTTAAACATGTTTTCCAATACACTCAATTACATAATTAAAGTCTGCAGAAAAACATTAATGTGGTCAGGTGTATTAAATAAAGATGGAATTCGCTTAACTAAAACACTTAAAAAAAAAGTTCTGCAAATTCATATCATTTGTATAATACATGCAGAATTGTATGACCGTAAGTACCTGTAAGTATGGCTTCCTATTTTAAGTTAATCTATCTTTTTAAAAAATGTGAGCATTGTACATTTGCCCAAGTAACATAAAATGCCCATCAGCATGCCTGTCAGATGGAAATTGTTGTGCTGTGTTGCTTATTATAAAAACAAATAGCACATTGATCTTTTTTTCTCAGTTTCTTTCAGTTCATGTGCTACCGAAGTGAGCACTGAGTACGTTTGTTTTAGACTCTGAGTTGTTTGGTGCAGAACAGTCCTGTTTACGATTGTGCTGTAAGAGTGAAAACAAAATAGTTCTATTCAAGAAGTTAAACCCTCCCATAGCGTGTACTTTTCATGCAGCTGAAGAATATGTGACCAAACTAAAAGAGTAAACCATGCTGGGCACTGTAGAAATATCAAGTCTTGGCGATGATAAAGTATACATGAAGACCTCCTCCCCCTCCCCCAGTGAATTTCCTTTATACTCTCCATACCTCCATGAATTTTGATGTGGCATTGAGCATACAGGTTTTGTACTGTTGCCCCTTGTATTCAAAGGGCACCATGACAAAGCCCATAGCTTCAGGGATGGCCAGGATAAAAGAAAGGATCCAGATGGAGACTATCTCAATGGCAGTGATCAAGGGAATCCCAATTCCCTGAACGCGACTCCAGGAGGCAACTGCTCTGTACCTGAAAAAAAAAGGGGCAGGGGGAAGGGGGTTGTGGTGGAAAGCAGTCGTTACAAAATTTATAATTTATTTAAATTAAAGAAATTAGAAATGCTGGAAAGATCTTTCCCTTGGCCAATGATGAATCATTGGCTTTTTATCACTTTCGGTGAGTTCTGATGTGAAAAATAAGTGGGATCCTTAAGAGTTTCATCCCTTTGGGAATCAGTTGCTTTAGCAGGCCCAAGTCTGAAATCTTCATTTGGGGTTCAGCAAAATCTTGTGACAGTTTATAATGTGGCAGCATCAGACAGATTAGCCTGTGTTTTTTTTACACTGGAGGAAAAACTGTATGAAGGAGTAGTGAAAAGCTGCTGGTACTCATTGTATCTTCTTCCTCTTTATACATTAAAAAAGAAACTTGAGGGAGGTCGGCGGGGATGGTCTAGCTGGGTGATGGGTATTAAGAAGGGTACTTGTTGGGGCCCCTGGGTGGCTCAAAGGGTTAAGACTCTGTCTTCAGCTCAGGTCATGATCTCAGGTTCCTGGGATGGAGCCCTGCATAGGGTTCTCTGCTCAGTGGGGAGCCTGCTTCCCGCCCCCCCCCCCCCCCCCCCC